>NW_028176195.1:1710000-1730000 GCF_949987555.1 Borostomias antarcticus
GCTGTGTAGGAACATCTTCATGTGCAGGAACATCTTCATCGTCCAGGAAGGGTATA
The DNA here is from genome assembly GCF_949987555.1 of Borostomias antarcticus. NCBI lineage: Eukaryota > Metazoa > Chordata > Actinopteri > Stomiiformes > Stomiidae > Borostomias > Borostomias antarcticus. The sequence goes on from NW_028176195.1 coordinate 1,710,057, forward strand.
AAAGGGGGCCGCGCCGCCCTGAGAGTCACTAGATAGATAGATAGAGATAGAGACATATAGATAGATAGATAGATAGATAGATAGATAGATAGATAGATAGATAGATAGATAGATAGATAGATAGATAGATAGATAGATAGATAGACACAGCAGCCAATGAGACTGTTCCTACACAGCAGCCAGATTGTGACATCACAGGGATGCTCTGTGATGTCACAATCTGGCTGCTGTGTAGGACCATTTTCATTGGCTGCTGTGTAGGAACATCCTCAATGGCTGCTGTGTAGGAACATCTTCATGTGCAGGAACATCTTCATCGTCCAGGAAGGGTATAAAAGGGGGCCGCGCCGCCCTGAGAGTCACTAGATAGATAGATAGAGATAGAGACATATAGATAGATAGATAGATAGATAGATAGATAGATAGATAGATAGATAGATAGATAGATAGACACAGCAGCCAATGAGACTGTTCCTACACAGCAGCCAATGAAGATGTTCCTACACAGCAGCCATTGAGGATGTTCCTACACAGCAGCCAATGAAAATGTTCCTACACAGCAGCCAGATTGTGACATCTCAGGGATGCTCTGTGATGTCACAATCTGGCTGCTGTGTAGGACCATTTTCATTGGCTGCTGTGTAGGAACATCCTCAATGGCTGCTGTGTAGGAACATCTTCATGTGCAGGAACATCTTCATCGTCCAGGAAGGGTATAAAAGGGGGCCGCGCCGCCCTGAGAGTCACTAGATAGATAGATAGAGATAGAGATAGATAGATAGATAGATAGATAGATAGATAGATAGATAGATAGATAGATAGATAGATAGATAGATAGATAGATAGATAGATAGATAGATAGATAGATAGATAGATAGATAGATAGATAGACACAGCAGCCAATGAGACTGTTCCTACACAGCAGCCAATGAAGATGTTCCTACACAGCAGCCAATGAAAATGTTCCTACACAGCAGCCAGATTGTGACATCACAGGGATGCTCTGTGATGTCACAATCTGGCTGCTGTGTAGGACCATTTTCATTGGCTGCTGTGTAGGAACATCCTCAATGGCTGCTGTGTAGGAACATCTTCATGTGCAGGAACACCTTCATCGTCCAGGAAGGGTATAAAAGGGGGCCGCGCCGCCCTGAGAGTCACTAGATAGATAGATAGAGATAGAGACATATAGATAGATAGATAGATAGATAGATAGATAGATAGATAGATAGATAGATAGATAGATAGATAGATAGATAGATAGATAGATAGATAGATAGATAGATAGATAGATAGATAGATAGATAGATAGATAGATAGACACAGCAGCCAATGAGACTGTTCCTACACAGCAGCCAATGAAGATGTTCCTACACAGCAGCCATTGAGGATGTTCCTACACAGCAGCCAATGAAAATGTTCCTACACAGCAGCCAGATTGTGACATCACAGGGATGCTCTGTGATGTCACAATCTGGCTGCTGTGTAGGACCATTTTCATTGGCTGCTGTGTAGGAACATCCTCAATGGCTGCTGTGTAGGAACATCTTCATGTGCAGGAACATCTTCATCGTCCAGGAAGGGTATAAAAGGGGGCCGCGCCGCCCTGAGAGTCACTAGATAGATAGATAGAGATAGAGATAGATAGATAGATAGATAGATAGATAGATAGATAGATAGATAGATAGATAGATAGATAGATAGATAGATAGATAGATAGACACAGCAGCCAATGAGACTGTTCCTACACAGCAGCCAATGAAGATGTTCCTACACAGCAGCCATTGAGGATGTTCCTACACAGCAGCCAATGAAAATGTTCCTACACAGCAGCCAGATTGTGACATCTCAGGGATGCTCTGTGATGTCACAATCTGGCTGCTGTGTAGGACCATTTTCATTGGCTGCTGTGTAGGAACATCCTCAATGGCTGCTGTGTAGGAACATCTTCATGTGCAGGAACATCTTCATCGTCCAGGAAGGGTATAAAAGGGGGCCGCGCCGCCCTGAGAGTCACTAGATAGATAGATAGAGATAGAGACATATAGATAGATAGATAGATAGATAGATAGATAGATAGATAGATAGATAGATAGATAGATAGATAGATAGATAGATAGATAGATAGATAGATAGATAGATAGATAGATAGATAGATAGATAGATAGACACAGCAGCCAATGAGACTGTTCCTACACAGCAGCCAGATTGTGACATCACAGGGATGCTCTGTGATGTCACAATCTGGCTGCTGTGTAGGACCATTTTCATTGGCTGCTGTGTAGGAACATCCTCAATGGCTGCTGTGTAGGAACATCTTCATGTGCAGGAACATCTTCATCGTCCAGGAAGGGTATAAAAGGGGGCCGCGCCGCCCTGAGAGTCACTAGATAGATAGATAGAGATAGAGACATATAGATAGATAGATAGATAGATAGATAGATAGATAGATAGATAGATAGATAGATAGATAGATAGATAGATAGACACAGCAGCCAATGAGACTGTTCCTACACAGCAGCCAATGAAGATGTTCCTACACAGCAGCCATTGAGGATGTTCCTACACAGCAGCCAATGAAAATGTTCCTACACAGCAGCCAGATTGTGCCATCACAGGGATGCTCTGTGATGTCACAATCTGGCTGCTGTGTCGGACCATTTTCATTGGCTGCTGTGTAGGAACATCCTCAATGGCTGCTGTGTAGGAACATCTTCATGTGCAGGAACATCTTCATCGTCCAGGAAGGGTATAAAAGGGGGCCGCGCCGCCCTGAGAGTCACTAGATAGATAGATAGAGATAGAGACATATAGATAGATAGATAGATAGATAGATAGATAGATAGATAGATAGATAGATAGATAGATAGATAGATAGATAGATAGATAGATAGATAGATAGATAGATAGATAGATAGACACAGCAGCCAATGAGACTGTTCCTACACAGCAGCCAGATTGTGACATGACAGGGATGCTCTGTGATGTCACAATCTGGCTGCTGTGTAGGACCATTTTCATTGGCTGCTGTGTAGGAACATCCTCAATGGCTGCTGTGTAGGAACATCTTCATGTGCAGGAACATCTTCATCGTCCAGGAAGGGTATAAAAGGGGGCCGCGCCGCCCTGAGAGTCACTAGATAGATAGATAGAGATAGAGACATATAGATAGATAGATAGATAGATAGATAGATAGATAGATAGATAGATAGATAGATAGATAGATAGATAGATAGATAGATAGATAGATAGACACAGCAGCCAATGAGACTGTTCCTACACAGCAGCCAGATTGTGACATCACAGGGATGCTCTGTGATGTCACAATCTGGCTGCTGTGTAGGACCATTTTCATTGGCTGCTGTGTAGGAACATCCTCAATGGCTGCTGTGTAGGAACATCTTCATGTGCAGGAACATCTTCATCGTCCAGGAAGGGTATAAAAGGGGGCCGCGCCGCCCTGAGAGTCACTAGATAGATAGATAGAGATAGAGACATATAGATAGATAGATAGATAGATAGATAGATAGATAGATAGATAGATAGATAGATAGATAGATAGATAGATAGATAGATAGATAGATAGATAGATAGATAGATAGATAGATAGATAGATAGATAGATAGATAGATAGATAGACACAGCAGCCAATGAGACTGTTCCTACACAGCAGCCAATGAAGATGTTCCTACACAGCAGCCATTGAGGATGTTCCTACACAGCAGCCAATGAAAATGTTCCTACACAGCAGCCAGATTGTGACATCTCAGGGATGCTCTGTGATGTCACAATCTGGCTGCTGTGTAGGACCATTTTCATTGGCTGCTGTGTAGGAACATCCTCAATGGCTGCTGTGTAGGAACATCTTCATGTGCAGGAACATCTTCATCGTCCAGGAAGGGTATAAAAGGGGGCCGCGCCGCCCTGAGAGTCACTAGATAGATAGATAGAGATAGAGATAGATAGATAGATAGATAGATAGATAGATAGATAGATAGATAGATAGATAGATAGATAGATAGATAGATAGATAGATAGATAGATAGATAGATAGATAGATAGACACAGCAGCCAATGAGACTGTTCCTACACAGCAGCCAATGAAGATGTTCCTACACAGCAGCCAATGAAAATGTTCCTACACAGCAGCCAGATTGTGACATCACAGGGATGCTCTGTGATGTCACAATCTGGCTGCTGTGTAGGACCATTTTCATTGGCTGCTGTGTAGGAACATCCTCAATGGCTGCTGTGTAGGAACATCTTCATGTGCAGGAACACCTTCATCGTCCAGGAAGGGTATAAAAGGGGGCCGCGCCGCCCTGAGAGTCACTAGATAGATAGATAGAGATAGAGACATATAGATAGATAGATAGATAGATAGATAGATAGATAGATAGATAGATAGATAGATAGATAGATAGATAGATAGATAGATAGATAGATAGATAGATAGATAGATAGATAGATAGATAGATAGATAGATAGATAGATAGATAGATAGATAGACACAGCAGCCAATGAGACTGTTCCTACACAGCAGCCAATGAAGATGTTCCTACACAGCAGCCATTGAGGATGTTCCTACACAGCAGCCAATGAAAATGTTCCTACACAGCAGCCAGATTGTGACATCACAGGGATGCTCTGTGATGTCACAATCTGGCTGCTGTGTAGGACCATTTTCATTGGCTGCTGTGTAGGAACATCCTCAATGGCTGCTGTGTAGGAACATCTTCATGTGCAGGAACATCTTCATCGTCCAGGAAGGGTATAAAAGGGGGCCGCGCCGCCCTGAGAGTCACTAGATAGATAGATAGAGATAGAGATAGATAGATAGATAGATAGATAGATAGATAGATAGATAGATAGATAGATAGATAGATAGATAGATAGATAGATAGATAGATAGATAGATAGATAGATAGATAGATAGATAGATAGATAGATAGATAGACACAGCAGCCAATGAGACTGTTCCTACACAGCAGCCAATGAAGATGTTCCTACACAGCAGCCATTGAGGATGTTCCTACACAGCAGCCAATGAAAATGTTCCTACACAGCAGCCAGATTGTGACATCTCAGGGATGCTCTGTGATGTCACAATCTGGCTGCTGTGTAGGACCATTTTCATTGGCTGCTGTGTAGGAACATCCTCAATGGCTGCTGTGTAGGAACATCTTCATGTGCAGGAACATCTTCATCGTCCAGGAAGGGTATAAAAGGGGGCCGCGCCGCCCTGAGAGTCACTAGATAGATAGATAGAGATAGAGACATATAGATAGATAGATAGATAGATAGATAGATAGATAGATAGATAGATAGATAGATAGATAGATAGATAGATAGATAGATAGATAGATAGATAGACACAGCAGCCAATGAGACTGTTCCTACACAGCAGCCAGATTGTGACATCACAGGGATGCTCTGTGATGTCACAATCTGGCTGCTGTGTAGGACCATTTTCATTGGCTGCTGTGTAGGAACATCCTCAATGGCTGCTGTGTAGGAACATCTTCATGTGCAGGAACATCTTCATCGTCCAGGAAGGGTATAAAAGGGGGCCGCGCCGCCCTGAGAGTCACTAGATAGATAGATAGAGATAGAGACATATAGATAGATAGATAGATAGATAGATAGATAGATAGATAGATAGATAGATAGATAGATAGATAGATAGATAGATAGATAGATAGACACAGCAGCCAATGAGACTGTTCCTACACAGCAGCCAATGAAGATGTTCCTACACAGCAGCCATTGAGGATGTTCCTACACAGCAGCCAATGAAAATGTTCCTACACAGCAGCCAGATTGTGCCATCACAGGGATGCTCTGTGATGTCACAATCTGGCTGCTGTGTCGGACCATTTTCATTGGCTGCTGTGTAGGAACATCCTCAATGGCTGCTGTGTAGGAACATCTTCATGTGCAGGAACATCTTCATCGTCCAGGAAGGGTATAAAAGGGGGCCGCGCCGCCCTGAGAGTCACTAGATAGATAGATAGAGATAGAGACATATAGATAGATAGATAGATAGATAGATAGATAGATAGATAGATAGATAGATAGATAGATAGATAGATAGATAGATAGATAGATAGATAGATAGATAGATAGACACAGCAGCCAATGAGACTGTTCCTACACAGCAGCCAGATTGTGACATGACAGGGATGCTCTGTGATGTCACAATCTGGCTGCTGTGTAGGACCATTTTCATTGGCTGCTGTGTAGGAACATCCTCAATGGCTGCTGTGTAGGAACATCTTCATGTGCAGGAACATCTTCATCGTCCAGGAAGGGTATAAAAGGGGGCCGCGCCGCCCTGAGAGTCACTAGATAGATAGATAGAGATAGAGACATATAGATAGATAGATAGATAGATAGATAGATAGATAGATAGATAGATAGATAGATAGATAGATAGATAGATAGATAGATAGATAGATAGATAGATAGACACAGCAGCCAATGAGACTGTTCCTACACAGCAGCCAGATTGTGACATCACAGGGATGCTCTGTGATGTCACAATCTGGCTGCTGTGTAGGACCATTTTCATTGGCTGCTGTGTAGGAACATCCTCAATGGCTGCTGTGTAGGAACATCTTCATGTGCAGGAACATCTTCATCGTCCAGGAAGGGTATAAAAGGGGGCCGCGCCGCCCTGAGAGTCACTAGATAGATAGATAGAGATAGAGACATATAGATAGATAGATAGATAGATAGATAGATAGATAGATAGATAGATAGATAGATAGATAGATAGATAGATAGATAGATAGATAGATAGATAGATAGATAGATAGATAGATAGATAGATAGATAGACACAGCAGCCAATGAGACTGTTCCTACACAGCAGCCAATGAAGATGTTCCTACACAGCAGCCATTGAGGATGTTCCTACACAGCAGCCAATGAAAATGTTCCTACACAGCAGCCAGATTGTGACATCTCAGGGATGCTCTGTGATGTCACAATCTGGCTGCTGTGTAGGACCATTTTCATTGGCTGCTGTGTAGGAACATCCTCAATGGCTGCTGTGTAGGAACATCTTCATGTGCAGGAACATCTTCATCGTCCAGGAAGGGTATAAAAGGGGGCCGCGCCGCCCTGAGAGTCACTAGATAGATAGATAGAGATAGAGATAGATAGATAGATAGATAGATAGATAGATAGATAGATAGATAGATAGATAGATAGATAGATAGATAGATAGATAGATAGATAGATAGATAGATAGACACAGCAGCCAATGAGACTGTTCCTACACAGCAGCCAATGAAGATGTTCCTACACAGCAGCCAATGAAAATGTTCCTACACAGCAGCCAGATTGTGACATCACAGGGATGCTCTGTGATGTCACAATCTGGCTGCTGTGTAGGACCATTTTCATTGGCTGCTGTGTAGGAACATCCTCAATGGCTGCTGTGTAGGAACATCTTCATGTGCAGGAACACCTTCATCGTCCAGGAAGGGTATAAAAGGGGGCCGCGCCGCCCTGAGAGTCACTAGATAGATAGATAGAGATAGAGACATATAGATAGATAGATAGATAGATAGATAGATAGATAGATAGATAGATAGATAGATAGATAGATAGATAGATAGATAGATAGATAGATAGATAGATAGATAGATAGATAGATAGATAGATAGATAGATAGATAGATAGATAGATAGATAGATAGACACAGCAGCCAATGAGACTGTTCCTACACAGCAGCCAATGAAGATGTTCCTACACAGCAGCCATTGAGGATGTTCCTACACAGCAGCCAATGAAAATGTTCCTACACAGCAGCCAGATTGTGACATCACAGGGATGCTCTGTGATGTCACAATCTGGCTGCTGTGTAGGACCATTTTCATTGGCTGCTGTGTAGGAACATCCTCAATGGCTGCTGTGTAGGAACATCTTCATGTGCAGGAACATCTTCATCGTCCAGGAAGGGTATAAAAGGGGGCCGCGCCGCCCTGAGAGTCACTAGATAGATAGATAGAGATAGAGATAGATAGATAGATAGATAGATAGATAGATAGATAGATAGATAGATAGATAGATAGATAGATAGATAGATAGATAGATAGATAGATAGATAGATAGATAGATAGATAGATAGATAGATAGATAGACACAGCAGCCAATGAGACTGTTCCTACACAGCAGCCAATGAAGATGTTCCTACACAGCAGCCATTGAGGATGTTCCTACACAGCAGCCAATGAAAATGTTCCTACACAGCAGCCAGATTGTGACATCTCAGGGATGCTCTGTGATGTCACAATCTGGCTGCTGTGTAGGACCATTTTCATTGGCTGCTGTGTAGGAACATCCTCAATGGCTGCTGTGTAGGAACATCTTCATGTGCAGGAACATCTTCATCGTCCAGGAAGGGTATAAAAGGGGGCCGCGCCGCCCTGAGAGTCACTAGATAGATAGATAGAGATAGAGACATATAGATAGATAGATAGATAGATAGATAGATAGATAGATAGATAGATAGATAGATAGATAGATAGATAGATAGATAGATAGATAGATAGATAGATAGATAGATAGACACAGCAGCCAATGAGACTGTTCCTACACAGCAGCCAGATTGTGACATCACAGGGATGCTCTGTGATGTCACAATCTGGCTGCTGTGTAGGACCATTTTCATTGGCTGCTGTGTAGGAACATCCTCAATGGCTGCTGTGTAGGAACATCTTCATGTGCAGGAACATCTTCATCGTCCAGGAAGGGTATAAAAGGGGGCCGCGCCGCCCTGAGAGTCACTAGATAGATAGATAGAGATAGAGACATATAGATAGATAGATAGATAGATAGATAGATAGATAGATAGATAGATAGATAGATAGATAGATAGATAGATAGATAGATAGACACAGCAGCCAATGAGACTGTTCCTACACAGCAGCCAATGAAGATGTTCCTACACAGCAGCCATTGAGGATGTTCCTACACAGCAGCCAATGAAAATGTTCCTACACAGCAGCCAGATTGTGCCATCACAGGGATGCTCTGTGATGTCACAATCTGGCTGCTGTGTCGGACCATTTTCATTGGCTGCTGTGTAGGAACATCCTCAATGGCTGCTGTGTAGGAACATCTTCATGTGCAGGAACATCTTCATCGTCCAGGAAGGGTATAAAAGGGGGCCGCGCCGCCCTGAGAGTCACTAGATAGATAGATAGAGATAGAGACATATAGATAGATAGATAGATAGATAGATAGATAGATAGATAGATAGATAGATAGATAGATAGATAGATAGATAGATAGATAGATAGATAGATAGATAGATAGATAGATAGATAGATAGATAGACACAGCAGCCAATGAGACTGTTCCTACACAGCAGCCAGATTGTGACATGACAGGGATGCTCTGTGATGTCACAATCTGGCTGCTGTGTAGGACCATTTTCATTGGCTGCTGTGTAGGAACATCCTCAATGGCTGCTGTGTAGGAACATCTTCATGTGCAGGAACATCTTCATCGTCCAGGAAGGGTATAAAAGGGGGCCGCGCCGCCCTGAGAGTCACTAGATAGATAGATAGAGATAGAGACATATAGATAGATAGATAGATAGATAGATAGATAGATAGATAGATAGATAGATAGATAGATAGATAGATAGATAGATAGATAGACACAGCAGCCAATGAGACTGTTCCTACACAGCAGCCAGATTGTGACATCACAGGGATGCTCTGTGATGTCACAATCTGGCTGCTGTGTAGGACCATTTTCATTGGCTGCTGTGTAGGAACATCCTCAATGGCTGCTGTGTAGGAACATCTTCATGTGCAGGAACATCTTCATCGTCCAGGAAGGGTATAAAAGGGGGCCGCGCCGCCCTGAGAGTCACTAGATAGATAGATAGAGATAGAGACATATAGATAGATAGATAGATAGATAGATAGATAGATAGATAGATAGATAGATAGATAGATAGATAGATAGATAGATAGATAGATAGATAGATAGATAGATAGATAGACACAGCAGCCAATGAGACTGTTCCTACACAGCAGCCAATGAAGATGTTCCTACACAGCAGCCATTGAGGATGTTCCTACACAGCAGCCAATGAAAATGTTCCTACACAGCAGCCAGATTGTGACATCTCAGGGATGCTCTGTGATGTCACAATCTGGCTGCTGTGTAGGACCATTTTCATTGGCTGCTGTGTAGGAACATCCTCAATGGCTGCTGTGTAGGAACATCTTCATGTGCAGGAACATCTTCATCGTCCAGGAAGGGTATAAAAGGGGGCCGCGCCGCCCTGAGAGTCACTAGATAGATAGATAGAGATAGAGATAGATAGATAGATAGATAGATAGATAGATAGATAGATAGATAGATAGATAGATAGATAGATAGATAGATAGATAGATAGATAGATAGATAGATAGATAGACACAGCAGCCAATGAGACTGTTCCTACACAGCAGCCAATGAAGATGTTCCTACACAGCAGCCAATGAAAATGTTCCTACACAGCAGCCAGATTGTGACATCACAGGGATGCTCTGTGATGTCACAATCTGGCTGCTGTGTAGGACCATTTTCATTGGCTGCTGTGTAGGAACATCCTCAATGGCTGCTGTGTAGGAACATCTTCATGTGCAGGAACACCTTCATCGTCCAGGAAGGGTATAAAAGGGGGCCGCGCCGCCCTGAGAGTCACTAGATAGATAGATAGAGATAGAGACATATAGATAGATAGATAGATAGATAGATAGATAGATAGATAGATAGATAGATAGATAGATAGATAGATAGATAGATAGATAGATAGATAGATAGATAGATAGATAGATAGACACAGCAGCCAATGAGACTGTTCCTACACAGCAGCCAATGAAGATGTTCCTACACAGCAGCCATTGAGGATGTTCCTACACAGCAGCCAATGAAAATGTTCCTACACAGCAGCCAGATTGTGACATCACAGGGATGCTCTGTGATGTCACAATCTGGCTGCTGTGTAGGACCATTTTCATTGGCTGCTGTGTAGGAACATCCTCAATGGCTGCTGTGTAGGAACATCTTCATGTGCAGGAACATCTTCATCGTCCAGGAAGGGTATAAAAGGGGGCCGCGCCGCCCTGAGAGTCACTAGATAGATAGATAGAGATAGAGATAGATAGATAGATAGATAGATAGATAGATAGATAGATAGATAGATAGATAGATAGATAGATAGATAGATAGATAGATAGATAGATAGATAGATAGACACAGCAGCCAATGAGACTGTTCCTACACAGCAGCCAATGAAGATGTTCCTACACAGCAGCCATTGAGGATGTTCCTACACAGCAGCCAATGAAAATGTTCCTACACAGCAGCCAGATTGTGACATCACAGGGATGCTCTGTGATGTCACAATCTGGCTGCTGTGTCGGACCATTTTCATTGGCTGCTGTGTAGGAACATCCTCAATGGCTGGTGTAGGAACATCTTCATCGTCCAGGAAGGGTATAAAAGGGGGCCGCGCCGCCCTGAGAGTCACTAGATAGATAGATAGAGATAGAGACATATAGATAGATAGATAGATAGATAGATAGATAGATAGATAGATAGATAGATAGATAGATAGATAGATAGATAGATAGATAGATAGATAGATAGATAGATAGATAGATAGATAGACACAGCAGCCAATGAGACTGTTCCTACACAGCAGCCAATGAAGATGTTCCTACACAGCAGCCATTGAGGATGTTCCTACACAGCAGCCAATGAAAATGTTCCTACACAGCAGCCAGATTGTGACATCTCAGGGATGCTCTGTGATGTCACAATCTGGCTGCTGTGTAGGACCATTTTCATTGGCTGCTGTGTAGGAACATCCTCAATGGCTGCTGTGTAGGAACATCTTCATGTGCAGGAACATCTTCATCGTCCAGGAAGGGTATAAAAGGGGGCCGCGCCGCCCTGAGAGTCACTAGATAGATAGATAGAGATAGAGACATATAGATAGATAGATAGATAGATAGATAGATAGATAGATAGATAGATAGATAGATAGATAGATAGATAGACACAGCAGCCAATGAGACTGTTCCTACACAGCAGCCAGATTGTGACATCACAGGGATGCTCTGTGATGTCACAATCTGGCTGCTGTGTAGGACCATTTTCATTGGCTGCTGTGTAGGAACATCCTCAATGGCTGCTGTGTAGGAACATCTTCATGTGCAGGAACATCTTCATCGTCCAGGAAGGGTATAAAAGGGGGCCGCGCCGCCCTGAGAGTCACTAGATAGATAGATAGAGATAGAGACATATAGATAGATAGATAGATAGATAGATAGATAGATAGATAGATAGATAGATAGATAGATAGATAGATAGATAGATAGACACAGCAGCCAATGAGACTGTTCCTACACAGCAGCCAATGAAGATGTTCCTACACAGCAGCCATTGAGGATGTTCCTACACAGCAGCCAATGAAAATGTTCCTACACAGCAGCCAGATTGTGACATCACAGGGATGCTCTGTGATGTCACAATCTGGCTGCTGTGTAGGACCATTTTCATTGGCTGCTGTGTAGGAACATCCTCAATGGCTGCTGTGTAGGAACATCTTCATGTGCAGGAACATCTTCATCGTCCAGGAAGGGTATAAAAGGGGGCCGCGCCGCCCTGAGAGTCACTAGATAGATAGATAGAGATAGAGATAGATAGATAGATAGATAGATAGATAGATAGATAGATAGATAGATAGATAGATAGATAGATAGATAGATAGATAGATAGATAGATAGATAGATAGATAGATAGATAGATAGATAGATAGATAGACACAGCAGCCAATGAGACTGTTTCTACACAGCAGCCAATGAAGATGTTCCTACACAGCAGCCAATGAAAATGTTCCTACACAGCAGCCAGATTGTGACATCACAGGGATGCTCTGTGATGTCACAATCTGGCTGCTGTGTAGGACCATTTTCATTGGCTGCTGTGTAGGAACATCCTCAATGGCTGCTGTGTAGGAACATCTTCATGTGCAGGAACATCTTCATCGTCCAGGAAGGGTATAAAAGGGGGCCGCGCCGCCCTGAGAGTCACTAGATAGATAGATAGAGATAGAGACATATAGATAGATAGATAGATAGATAGATAGATAGATAGATAGATAGATAGATAGATAGATAGATAGATAGATAGATAGATAGATAGATAGATAGATAGATAGATAGATAGATAGATAGACACAGCAGCCAATGAGACTGTTCCTACACAGCAGCGAATGAAGATGTTCCTACACAGCAGCCATTGAGGATGTTCCTACACAGCAGCCAATGAAAATGTTCCTACACAGCAGCCAGATTGTGACATCACAGGGATGCTCTGTGATGTCACAATCTGGCTGCTGTGTAGGACCATTTTCATTGGCTGCTGTGTAGGAACATCCTCAATGGCTGCTGTGTAGGAACATCTTCATGTGCAGGAACATCTTCATCGTCCAGGAAGGGTATAAAAGGGGGCCGCGCCGCCCTGAGAGTCACTAGATAGATAGATAGAGATAGAGACATATAGATAGATAGATAGATAGATAGATAGATAGATAGATAGATAGATAGATAGATAGATAGATAGATAGATAGATAGATAGATAGATAGATAGATAGATAGATAGATAGATAGATAGACACAGCAGCCAATGAGACTGTTCCTACACAGCAGCCAATGAAGATGTTCCTACACAGCAGCCATTGAGGATGTTCCTACACAGCAGCCAATGAAAATGTTCCTACACAGCAGCCAGATTGTGCCATCACAGGGATGCTCTGTGATGTCACAATCTGGCTGCTGTGTCGGACCATTTTCATTGGCTGCTGTGTAGGAACATCCTCAATGGCTGCTGTGTAGGAACATCTTCATGTGCAGGAACATCTTCATCGTCCAGGAAGGGTATAAAAGGGGGCCGCGCCGCCCTGAGAGTCACTAGATAGATAGATAGAGATAGAGACATATAGATAGATAGATAGATAGATAGATAGATAGATAGATAGATAGATAGATAGATAGATAGATAGATAGATAGATAGATAGATAGATAGATAGATAGATAGATAGATAGATAGATCGATAGACACAGCAGCCAATGAGACTGTTCCTACACAGCAGCCAGATTGTGACATGACAGGGATGCTCTGTGATGTCACAATCTGGCTGCTGTGTAGGACCATTTTCATTGGCTGCTGTGTAGGAACATCCTCAATGGCTGCTGTGTAGGAACATCTTCATGTGCAGGAACATCTTCATCGTCCAGGAAGGGTATAAAAGGGGGCCGCGCCGCCCTGAGAGTCACTAGATAGATAGATAGAGATAGAGACATATAGATAGATAGATAGATAGATAGATAGATAGATAGATAGATAGATAGATAGATAGATAGATAGATAGATAGATAGATAGATAGATAGACACAGCAGCCAATGAGACTGTTCCTACACAGCAGCCAGATTGTGACATCACAGGGATGCTCTGTGATGTCACAATCTGGCTGCTGTGTAGGACCATTTTCATTGGCTGCTGTGTAGGAACATCCTCAATGGCTGCTGTGTAGGAACATCTTCATGTGCAGGAACATCTTCATCGTCCAGGAAGGGTATAAAAGGGGGCCGCGCCGCCCTGAGAGTCACTAGATAGATAGATAGAGATAGAGACATATAGATAGATAGATAGATAGATAGATAGATAGATAGATAGATAGATAGATAGATAGATAGATAGATAGATAGATAGATAGATAGATAGATAGATAGATAGACACAGCAGCCAATGAGACTGTTCCTACACAGCAGCCAATGAAGATGTTCCTACACAGCAGCCATTGAGGATGTTCCTACACAGCAGCCAATGAAAATGTTCCTACACAGCAGCCAGATTGTGACATCTCAGGGATGCTCTGTGATGTCACAATCTGGCTGCTGTGTAGGACCATTTTCATTGGCTGCTGTGTAGGAACATCCTCAATGGCTGCTGTGTAGGAACATCTTCATGTGCAGGAACATCTTCATCGTCCAGGAAGGGTATAAAAGGGGGCCGCGCCGCCCTGAGAGTCACTAGATAGATAGATAGAGATAGAGATAGATAGATAGATAGATAGATAGATAGATAGATAGATAGATAGATAGATAGATAGATAGATAGATAGATAGATAGATAGATAGATAGATAGATAGATAGATAGATAGATAGATAGATAGATAGATAGACACAGCAGCCAATGAGACTGTTCCTACACAGCAGCCAATGAAGATGTTCCTACACAGCAGCCAATGAAAATGTTTCTACACAGCAGCCAGATTGTGACATCACAGGGATGCTCTGTGATGTCACAATCTGGCTGCTGTGTCGGACCATTTTCATTGGCTGCTGTGTAGGAACATCCTCAATGGCTGCTGTGTAGGAACATCTTCATGTGCAGGAACATCTTCATCGTCCAGGAAGGGTATAAAAGGGGGCCGCGCCGCCCTGAGAGTCACTAGATAGATAGATAGAGATAGAGACATATAGATAGATAGATAGATAGATAGATAGATAGATAGATAGATAGATAGATAGATAGATAGATAGATAGATAGATAGATAGATAGATAGATAGATAGATAGACACAGCAGCCAATGAGACTGTTCCTACACAGCAGCCAGATTGTGACATGACAGGGATGCTCTGTGATGTCACAATCTGGCTGCTGTGTAGGACCATTTTCATTGGCTGCTGTGTAGGAACATCCTCAATGGCTGCTGTGTAGGAACATCTTCATGTGCAGGAACATCTTCATCGTCCAGGAAGGGTATAAAAGGGGGCCGCGCCGCCCTGAGAGTCACTAGATAGATAGATAGAGATAGAGACATATAGATAGATAGATAGATAGATAGATAGATAGATAGATAGATAGATAGATAGATAGATAGATAGATAGATAGATAGATAGATAGATAGATAGATAGATAGACACAGCAGCCAATGAGACTGTTCCTACACAGCAGCCAGATTGTGACATCACAGGGATGCTCTGTGATGTCACAATCTGGCTGCTGTGTAGGACCATTTTCATTGGCTGCTGTGTAGGAACATCCTCAATGGCTGCTGTGTAGGAACATCTTCATGTGCAGGAACATCTTCATCGTCCAGGAAGGGTATAAAAGGGGGCCGCGCCGCCCTGAGAGTCACTAGATAGATAGATAGAGATAGAGACATATAGATAGATAGATAGATAGATAGATAGATAGATAGATAGATAGATAGATAGATAGATAGATAGATAGATAGATAGATAGATAGATAGATAGATAGATAGATAGATAGATAGATAGATAGATAGACACAGCAGCCAATGAGACTGTTCCTACACAGCAGCCAATGAAGATGTTCCTACACAGCAGCCATTGAGGATGTTCCTACACAGCAGCCAATGAAAATGTTCCTACACAGCAGCCAGATTGTGACATCTCAGGGATGCTCTGTGATGTCACAATCTGGCTGCTGTGTAGGACCATTTTCATTGGCTGCTGTGTAGGAACATCCTCAATGGCTGCTGTGTAGGAACATCTTCATGTGCAGGAACATCTTCATCGTCCAGGAAGGGTATAAAAGGGGGCCGCGCCGCCCTGAGAGTCACTAGATAGATAGATAGAGATAGAGATAGATAGATAGATAGATAGATAGATAGATAGATAGATAGATAGATAGATAGATAGATAGATAGATAGATAGATAGATAGATAGATAGATAGATAGATAGATAGATAGATAGATAGATAGATAGATAGACACAGCAGCCAATGAGACTGTTCCTACACAGCAGCCAATGAAGATGTTCCTACACAGCAGCCAATGAAAATGTTTCTACACAGCAGCCAGATTGTGACATCACAGGGATGCTCTGTGATGTCACAATCTGGCTGCTGTGTCGGACCATTTTCATTGGCTGCTGTGTAGGAACATCCTCAATGGCTGCTGTGTAGGAACATCTTCATGTGCAGGAACATCTTCATCGTCCAGGAAGGGTATAAAAGGGGGCCGCGCCGCCCTGAGAGTCACTAGATAGATAGATAGAGATAGAGACATATAGATAGATAGATAGATAGATAGATAGATAGATAGATAGATAGATAGATAGATAGATAGATAGATAGATAGATAGATAGATAGATAGATAGATAGATAGATAGACACAGCAGCCAATGAGACTGTTCCTACACAGCAGCCAGATTGTGACATGACAGGGATGCTCTGTGATGTCACAATCTGGCTGCTGTGTAGGACCATTTTCATTGGCTGCTGTGTAGGAACATCCTCAATGGCTGCTGTGTAGGAACATCTTCATGTGCAGGAACATCTTCATCGTCCAGGAAGGGTATAAAAGGGGGCCGCGCCGCCCTGAGAGTCACTAGATAGATAGATAGAGATAGAGACATATAGATAGATAGATAGATAGATAGATAGATAGATAGATAGATAGATAGATAGATAGATAGATAGATAGATAGATAGATAGATAGATAGATAGATAGATAGATAGACACAGCAGCCAATGAGACTGTTCCTACACAGCAGCCAGATTGTGACATCACAGGGATGCTCTGTGATGTCACAATCTGGCTGCTGTGTAGGACCATTTTCATTGGCTGCTGTGTAGGAACATCCTCAATGGCTGCTGTGTAGGAACATCTTCATGTGCAGGAACATCTTCATCGTCCAGGAAGGGTATAAAAGGGGGCCGCGCCGCCCTGAGAGTCACTAGATAGATAGATAGAGATAGAGACATATAGATAGATAGATAGATAGATAGATAGATAGATAGATAGATAGATAGATAGATAGATAGATAGATAGATAGATAGATAGATAGATAGATAGATAGATAGATAGATAGACACAGCAGCCAATGAGACTGTTCCTACACAGCAGCCAATGAAGATGTTCCTACACAGCAGCCATTGAGGATGTTCCTACACAGCAGCCAATGAAAATGTTCCTACACAGCAGCCAGATTGTGACATCTCAGGGATGCTCTGTGATGTCACAATCTGGCTGCTGTGTAGGACCATTTTCATTGGCTGCTGTGTAGGAACATCCTCAATGGCTGCTGTGTAGGAACATCTTCATGTGCAGGAACATCTTCATCGTCCAGGAAGGGTATAAAAGGGGGCCGCGCCGCCCTGAGAGTCACTAGATAGATAGATAGAGATAGAGATAGATAGATAGATAGATAGATAGATAGATAGATAGATAGATAGATAGATAGATAGATAGATAGATAGATAGATAGATAGATAGACACAGCAGCCAATGAGACTGTTCCTACACAGCAGCCAATGAAGATGTTCCTACACAGCAGCCAATGAAAATGTTCCTACACAGCAGCCAGATTGTGACATCACAGGGATGCTCTGTGATGTCACAATCTGGCTGCTGTGTAGGACCATTTTCATTGGCTGCTGTGTAGGAACATCCTCAATGGCTGCTGTGTAGGAACATCTTCATGTGCAGGAACACCTTCATCGTCCAGGAAGGGTATAAAAGGGGGCCGCGCCGCCCTGAGAGTCACTAGATAGATAGATAGAGATAGAGACATATAGATAGATAGATAGATAGATAGATAGATAGATAGATAGATAGATAGATAGATAGATAGATAGATAGATAGATAGATAGATAGATAGATAGATAGATAGATAGATAGATAGATAGACACAGCAGCCAATGAGACTGTTCCTACACAGCAGCCAATGAAGATGTTCCTACACAGCAGCCATTGAGGATGTTCCTACACAGCAGCCAATGAAAATGTTCCTACACAGCAGCCAGATTGTGACATCACAGGGATGCTCTGTGATGTCACAATCTGGCTGCTGTGTAGGACCATTTTCATTGGCTGCTGTGTAGGAACATCCTCAATGGCTGCTGTGTAGGAACATCTTCATGTGCAGGAACATCTTCATCGTCCAGGAAGGGTATAAAAGGGGGC
Organism: Borostomias antarcticus; assembly: GCF_949987555.1. Taxonomy (NCBI): domain Eukaryota; kingdom Metazoa; phylum Chordata; class Actinopteri; order Stomiiformes; family Stomiidae; genus Borostomias; species Borostomias antarcticus. Next base: position 1,729,084 of record NW_028176195.1, read on the forward strand.
CGCGCCGCCCTGAGAGTCACTAGATAGATAGATAGAGATAGAGATAGATAGATAGATAGATAGATAGATAGATAGATAGATAGATAGATAGATAGATAGATAGATAGATAGATAGATAGATAGATAGATAGATAGATAGATAGATAGATAGATAGATAGATAGACACAGCAGCCAATGAGACTGTTCCTACACAGCAGCCAATGAAGATGTTCCTACACAGCAGCCATTGAGGATGTTCCTACACAGCAGCCAATGAAAATGTTCCTACACAGCAGCCAGATTGTGACATCTCAGGGATGCTCTGTGATGTCACAATCTGGCTGCTGTGTAGGACCATTTTCATTGGCTGCTGTGTAGGAACATCCTCAATGGCTGCTGTGTAGGAACATCTTCATGTGCAGGAACATCTTCATCGTCCAGGAAGGGTATAAAAGGGGGCCGCGCCGCCCTGAGAGTCACTAGATAGATAGATAGAGATAGAGACATATAGATAGATAGATAGATAGATAGATAGATAGATAGATAGATAGATAGATAGATAGATAGATAGATAGATAGATAGATAGATAGATAGATAGATAGACACAGCAGCCAATGAGACTGTTCCTACACAGCAGCCAGATTGTGACATCACAGGGATGCTCTGTGATGTCACAATCTGGCTGCTGTGTAGGACCATTTTCATTGGCTGCTGTGTAGGAACATCCTCAATGGCTGCTGTGTAGGAACATCTTCATGTGCAGGAACATCTTCATCGTCCAGGAAGGGTATAAAAGGGGGCCGCGCCGCCCTGAGAGTCACTAGATAGATAGATAGAGATAGAGACATATAGATAGATAGATAGATAGATAGATAGATAGATAGATAGATAGATAGATAGATAGATAGATAGATAGATAGATAGATAGATAGATAG
>NW_028176195.1:1735000-1762500 GCF_949987555.1 Borostomias antarcticus
TTCATTGGCTGCTGTGTAGGAACATCCTCAATGGCTGCTGTGTAGGAACATCTTCATGTGCAGGAACATCTTCATCGTCCAGGAAGGGTATAAAAGGGGGCCGCGCCGCCCTGAGAGTCACTAGATAGATAGATAGAGATAGAGACATATAGATAGATAGATAGATAGATAGATAGATAGATAGATAGATAGATAGATAGATAGATAGATAGATAGATAGATAGATAGATAGATAGATAGATAGATAGATAGATAGATAGATAGACACAGCAGCCAATGAGACTGTTCCTACACAGCAGCCAATGAAGATGTTCCTACACAGCAGCCATTGAGGATGTTCCTACACAGCAGCCAATGAAAATGTTCCTACACAGCAGCCAGATTGTGACATCTCAGGGATGCTCTGTGATGTCACAATCTGGCTGCTGTGTAGGACCATTTTCATTGGCTGCTGTGTAGGAACATCCTCAATGGCTGCTGTGTAGGAACATCTTCATGTGCAGGAACATCTTCATCGTCCAGGAAGGGTATAAAAGGGGGCCGCGCCGCCCTGAGAGTCACTAGATAGATAGATAGAGATAGAGATAGATAGATAGATAGATAGATAGATAGATAGATAGATAGATAGATAGATAGATAGATAGATAGATAGATAGATAGATAGATAGATAGATAGATAGACACAGCAGCCAATGAGACTGTTCCTACACAGCAGCCAATGAAGATGTTCCTACACAGCAGCCAATGAAAATGTTCCTACACAGCAGCCAGATTGTGACATCACAGGGATGCTCTGTGATGTCACAATCTGGCTGCTGTGTAGGACCATTTTCATTGGCTGCTGTGTAGGAACATCCTCAATGGCTGCTGTGTAGGAACATCTTCATGTGCAGGAACACCTTCATCGTCCAGGAAGGGTATAAAAGGGGGCCGCGCCGCCCTGAGAGTCACTAGATAGATAGATAGAGATAGAGACATATAGATAGATAGATAGATAGATAGATAGATAGATAGATAGATAGATAGATAGATAGATAGATAGATAGATAGATAGATAGATAGATAGATAGATAGATAGATAGACACAGCAGCCAATGAGACTGTTCCTACACAGCAGCCAATGAAGATGTTCCTACACAGCAGCCATTGAGGATGTTCCTACACAGCAGCCAATGAAAATGTTCCTACACAGCAGCCAGATTGTGACATCACAGGGATGCTCTGTGATGTCACAATCTGGCTGCTGTGTAGGACCATTTTCATTGGCTGCTGTGTAGGAACATCCTCAATGGCTGCTGTGTAGGAACATCTTCATGTGCAGGAACATCTTCATCGTCCAGGAAGGGTATAAAAGGGGGCCGCGCCGCCCTGAGAGTCACTAGATAGATAGATAGAGATAGAGATAGATAGATAGATAGATAGATAGATAGATAGATAGATAGATAGATAGATAGATAGATAGATAGATAGATAGATAGATAGATAGATAGATAGATAGATAGATAGACACAGCAGCCAATGAGACTGTTCCTACACAGCAGCCAATGAAGATGTTCCTACACAGCAGCCATTGAGGATGTTCCTACACAGCAGCCAATGAAAATGTTCCTACACAGCAGCCAGATTGTGACATCTCAGGGATGCTCTGTGATGTCACAATCTGGCTGCTGTGTAGGACCATTTTCATTGGCTGCTGTGTAGGAACATCCTCAATGGCTGCTGTGTAGGAACATCTTCATGTGCAGGAACATCTTCATCGTCCAGGAAGGGTATAAAAGGGGGCCGCGCCGCCCTGAGAGTCACTAGATAGATAGATAGAGATAGAGACATATAGATAGATAGATAGATAGATAGATAGATAGATAGATAGATAGATAGATAGATAGATAGATAGATAGATAGATAGATAGATAGATAGATAGACACAGCAGCCAATGAGACTGTTCCTACACAGCAGCCAGATTGTGACATCACAGGGATGCTCTGTGATGTCACAATCTGGCTGCTGTGTAGGACCATTTTCATTGGCTGCTGTGTAGGAACATCCTCAATGGCTGCTGTGTAGGAACATCTTCATGTGCAGGAACATCTTCATCGTCCAGGAAGGGTATAAAAGGGGGCCGCGCCGCCCTGAGAGTCACTAGATAGATAGATAGAGATAGAGACATATAGATAGATAGATAGATAGATAGATAGATAGATAGATAGATAGATAGATAGATAGATAGATAGATAGATAGACACAGCAGCCAATGAGACTGTTCCTACACAGCAGCCAATGAAGATGTTCCTACACAGCAGCCATTGAGGATGTTCCTACACAGCAGCCAATGAAAATGTTCCTACACAGCAGCCAGATTGTGCCATCACAGGGATGCTCTGTGATGTCACAATCTGGCTGCTGTGTCGGACCATTTTCATTGGCTGCTGTGTAGGAACATCCTCAATGGCTGCTGTGTAGGAACATCTTCATGTGCAGGAACATCTTCATCGTCCAGGAAGGGTATAAAAGGGGGCCGCGCCGCCCTGAGAGTCACTAGATAGATAGATAGAGATAGAGACATATAGATAGATAGATAGATAGATAGATAGATAGATAGATAGATAGATAGATAGATAGATAGATAGATAGATAGATAGATAGATAGATAGATAGATAGATAGATAGACACAGCAGCCAATGAGACTGTTCCTACACAGCAGCCAGATTGTGACATGACAGGGATGCTCTGTGATGTCACAATCTGGCTGCTGTGTAGGACCATTTTCATTGGCTGCTGTGTAGGAACATCCTCAATGGCTGCTGTGTAGGAACATCTTCATGTGCAGGAACATCTTCATCGTCCAGGAAGGGTATAAAAGGGGGCCGCGCCGCCCTGAGAGTCACTAGATAGATAGATAGAGATAGAGACATATAGATAGATAGATAGATAGATAGATAGATAGATAGATAGATAGATAGATAGATAGATAGATAGATAGATAGATAGATAGATAGATAGATAGATAGACACAGCAGCCAATGAGACTGTTCCTACACAGCAGCCAGATTGTGACATCACAGGGATGCTCTGTGATGTCACAATCTGGCTGCTGTGTAGGACCATTTTCATTGGCTGCTGTGTAGGAACATCCTCAATGGCTGCTGTGTAGGAACATCTTCATGTGCAGGAACATCTTCATCGTCCAGGAAGGGTATAAAAGGGGGCCGCGCCGCCCTGAGAGTCACTAGATAGATAGATAGAGATAGAGACATATAGATAGATAGATAGATAGATAGATAGATAGATAGATAGATAGATAGATAGATAGATAGATAGATAGATAGATAGATAGATAGATAGATAGATAGATAGATAGATAGATAGACACAGCAGCCAATGAGACTGTTCCTACACAGCAGCCAATGAAGATGTTCCTACACAGCAGCCATTGAGGATGTTCCTACACAGCAGCCAATGAAAATGTTCCTACACAGCAGCCAGATTGTGACATCTCAGGGATGCTCTGTGATGTCACAATCTGGCTGCTGTGTAGGACCATTTTCATTGGCTGCTGTGTAGGAACATCCTCAATGGCTGCTGTGTAGGAACATCTTCATGTGCAGGAACATCTTCATCGTCCAGGAAGGGTATAAAAGGGGGCCGCGCCGCCCTGAGAGTCACTAGATAGATAGATAGAGATAGAGATAGATAGATAGATAGATAGATAGATAGATAGATAGATAGATAGATAGATAGATAGATAGATAGATAGATAGATAGATAGATAGATAGACACAGCAGCCAATGAGACTGTTCCTACACAGCAGCCAATGAAGATGTTCCTACACAGCAGCCAATGAAAATGTTCCTACACAGCAGCCAGATTGTGACATCACAGGGATGCTCTGTGATGTCACAATCTGGCTGCTGTGTAGGACCATTTTCATTGGCTGCTGTGTAGGAACATCCTCAATGGCTGCTGTGTAGGAACATCTTCATGTGCAGGAACACCTTCATCGTCCAGGAAGGGTATAAAAGGGGGCCGCGCCGCCCTGAGAGTCACTAGATAGATAGATAGAGATAGAGACATATAGATAGATAGATAGATAGATAGATAGATAGATAGATAGATAGATAGATAGATAGATAGATAGATAGATAGATAGATAGATAGATAGATAGATAGATAGATAGATAGACACAGCAGCCAATGAGACTGTTCCTACACAGCAGCCAATGAAGATGTTCCTACACAGCAGCCATTGAGGATGTTCCTACACAGCAGCCAATGAAAATGTTCCTACACAGCAGCCAGATTGTGACATCACAGGGATGCTCTGTGATGTCACAATCTGGCTGCTGTGTAGGACCATTTTCATTGGCTGCTGTGTAGGAACATCCTCAATGGCTGCTGTGTAGGAACATCTTCATGTGCAGGAACATCTTCATCGTCCAGGAAGGGTATAAAAGGGGGCCGCGCCGCCCTGAGAGTCACTAGATAGATAGATAGAGATAGAGATAGATAGATAGATAGATAGATAGATAGATAGATAGATAGATAGATAGATAGATAGATAGATAGATAGATAGATAGATAGATAGATAGATAGATAGATAGATAGATAGACACAGCAGCCAATGAGACTGTTCCTACACAGCAGCCAATGAAGATGTTCCTACACAGCAGCCATTGAGGATGTTCCTACACAGCAGCCAATGAAAATGTTCCTACACAGCAGCCAGATTGTGACATCACAGGGATGCTCTGTGATGTCACAATCTGGCTGCTGTGTCGGACCATTTTCATTGGCTGCTGTGTAGGAACATCCTCAATGGCTGGTGTAGGAACATCTTCATCGTCCAGGAAGGGTATAAAAGGGGGCCGCGCCGCCCTGAGAGTCACTAGATAGATAGATAGAGATAGAGACATATAGATAGATAGATAGATAGATAGATAGATAGATAGATAGATAGATAGATAGATAGATAGATAGATAGATAGATAGATAGATAGATAGATAGATAGATAGATAGATAGATAGATAGACACAGCAGCCAATGAGACTGTTCCTACACAGCAGCCAATGAAGATGTTCCTACACAGCAGCCATTGAGGATGTTCCTACACAGCAGCCAATGAAAATGTTCCTACACAGCAGCCAGATTGTGACATCTCAGGGATGCTCTGTGATGTCACAATCTGGCTGCTGTGTAGGACCATTTTCATTGGCTGCTGTGTAGGAACATCCTCAATGGCTGCTGTGTAGGAACATCTTCATGTGCAGGAACATCTTCATCGTCCAGGAAGGGTATAAAAGGGGGCCGCGCCGCCCTGAGAGTCACTAGATAGATAGATAGAGATAGAGACATATAGATAGATAGATAGATAGATAGATAGATAGATAGATAGATAGATAGATAGATAGATAGATAGACACAGCAGCCAATGAGACTGTTCCTACACAGCAGCCAGATTGTGACATCACAGGGATGCTCTGTGATGTCACAATCTGGCTGCTGTGTAGGACCATTTTCATTGGCTGCTGTGTAGGAACATCCTCAATGGCTGCTGTGTAGGAACATCTTCATGTGCAGGAACATCTTCATCGTCCAGGAAGGGTATAAAAGGGGGCCGCGCCGCCCTGAGAGTCACTAGATAGATAGATAGAGATAGAGACATATAGATAGATAGATAGATAGATAGATAGATAGATAGATAGATAGATAGATAGATAGATAGATAGATAGATAGATAGATAGATAGATAGATAGATAGATAGATAGACACAGCAGCCAATGAGACTGTTCCTACACAGCAGCCAATGAAGATGTTCCTACACAGCAGCCATTGAGGATGTTCCTACACAGCAGCCAATGAAAATGTTCCTACACAGCAGCCAGATTGTGACATCACAGGGATGCTCTGTGATGTCACAATCTGGCTGCTGTGTAGGACCATTTTCATTGGCTGCTGTGTAGGAACATCCTCAATGGCTGCTGTGTAGGAACATCTTCATGTGCAGGAACATCTTCATCGTCCAGGAAGGGTATAAAAGGGGGCCGCGCCGCCCTGAGAGTCACTAGATAGATAGATAGAGATAGAGATAGATAGATAGATAGATAGATAGATAGATAGATAGATAGATAGATAGATAGATAGATAGATAGATAGATAGATAGATAGATAGATAGATAGATAGATAGATAGATAGACACAGCAGCCAATGAGACTGTTTCTACACAGCAGCCAATGAAGATGTTCCTACACAGCAGCCAATGAAAATGTTCCTACACAGCAGCCAGATTGTGACATCACAGGGATGCTCTGTGATGTCACAATCTGGCTGCTGTGTAGGACCATTTTCATTGGCTGCTGTGTAGGAACATCCTCAATGGCTGCTGTGTAGGAACATCTTCATGTGCAGGAACATCTTCATCGTCCAGGAAGGGTATAAAAGGGGGCCGCGCCGCCCTGAGAGTCACTAGATAGATAGATAGAGATAGAGACATATAGATAGATAGATAGATAGATAGATAGATAGATAGATAGATAGATAGATAGATAGATAGATAGATAGATAGATAGATAGATAGATAGATAGATAGATAGATAGATAGATAGATAGATAGATAGACACAGCAGCCAATGAGACTGTTCCTACACAGCAGCCAATGAAGATGTTCCTACACAGCAGCCATTGAGGATGTTCCTACACAGCAGCCAATGAAAATGTTCCTACACAGCAGCCAGATTGTGACATCACAGGGATGCTCTGTGATGTCACAATCTGGCTGCTGTGTAGGACCATTTTCATTGGCTGCTGTGTAGGAACATCCTCAATGGCTGCTGTGTAGGAACATCTTCATGTGCAGGAACATCTTCATCGTCCAGGAAGGGTATAAAAGGGGGCCGCGCCGCCCTGAGAGTCACTAGATAGATAGATAGAGATAGAGACATATAGATAGATAGATAGATAGATAGATAGATAGATAGATAGATAGATAGATAGATAGATAGATAGATAGATAGATAGATAGATAGATAGATAGATAGATAGACACAGCAGCCAATGAGACTGTTCCTACACAGCAGCCAATGAAGATGTTCCTACACAGCAGCCATTGAGGATGTTCCTACACAGCAGCCAATGAAAATGTTCCTACACAGCAGCCAGACTGTGCCATCACAGGGATGCTCTGTGATGTCACAATCTGGCTGCTGTGTCGGACCATTTTCATTGGCTGCTGTGTAGGAACATCCTCAATGGCTGCTGTGTAGGAACATCTTCATGTGCAGGAACATCTTCATCGTCCAGGAAGGGTATAAAAGGGGGCCGCGCCGCCCTGAGAGTCACTAGATAGATAGATAGAGATAGAGACATATAGATAGATAGATAGATAGATAGATAGATAGATAGATAGATAGATAGATAGATAGATAGATAGATAGATAGATAGATAGATAGATAGATAGATAGACACAGCAGCCAATGAGACTGTTCCTACACAGCAGCCAGATTGTGACATGACAGGGATGCTCTGTGATGTCACAATCTGGCTGCTGTGTAGGACCATTTTCATTGGCTGCTGTGTAGGAACATCCTCAATGGCTGCTGTGTAGGAACATCTTCATGTGCAGGAACATCTTCATCGTCCAGGAAGGGTATAAAAGGGGGCCGCGCCGCCCTGAGAGTCACTAGATAGATAGATAGAGATAGAGACATATAGATAGATAGATAGATAGATAGATAGATAGATAGATAGATAGATAGATAGATAGATAGATAGATAGATAGATAGATAGATAGATAGATAGATAGATAGATAGATAGATAGATAGATAGATAGATAGATAGACACAGCAGCCAATGAGACTGTTCCTACACAGCAGCCAGATTGTGACATCACAGGGATGCTCTGTGATGTCACAATCTGGCTGCTGTGTAGGACCATTTTCATTGGCTGCTGTGTAGGAACATCCTCAATGGCTGCTGTGTAGGAACATCTTCATGTGCAGGAACATCTTCATCGTCCAGGAAGGGTATAAAAGGGGGCCGCGCCGCCCTGAGAGTCACTAGATAGATAGATAGAGATAGAGACATATAGATAGATAGATAGATAGATAGATAGATAGATAGATAGATAGATAGATAGATAGATAGATAGATAGATAGATAGATAGATAGATAGATAGATAGATAGACACAGCAGCCAATGAGACTGTTCCTACACAGCAGCCAATGAAGATGTTCCTACACAGCAGCCATTGAGGATGTTCCTACACAGCAGCCAATGAAAATGTTCCTACACAGCAGCCAGATTGTGACATCACAGGGATGCTCTGTGATGTCACAATCTGGCTGCTGTGTAGGACCATTTTCATTGGCTGCTGTGTAGGAACATCCTCAATGGCTGCTGTGTAGGAACATCTTCATGTGCAGGAACATCTTCATCGTCCAGGAAGGGTATAAAAGGGGGCCGCGCCGCCCTGAGAGTCACTAGATAGATAGATAGAGATAGAGATAGATAGATAGATAGATAGATAGATAGATAGATAGATAGATAGATAGATAGATAGATAGATAGATAGATAGATAGATAGATAGATAGATAGATAGATAGATAGACACAGCAGCCAATGAGACTGTTTCTACACAGCAGCCAATGAAGATGTTCCTACACAGCAGCCAATGAAAATGTTCCTACACAGCAGCCAGATTGTGACATCACAGGGATGCTCTGTGATGTCACAATCTGGCTGCTGTGTAGGACCATTTTCATTGGCTGCTGTGTAGGAACATCCTCAATGGCTGCTGTGTAGGAACATCTTCATGTGCAGGAACATCTTCATCGTCCAGGAAGGGTATAAAAGGGGGCCGCGCCGCCCTGAGAGTCACTAGATAGATAGATAGAGATAGAGACATATAGATAGATAGATAGATAGATAGATAGATAGATAGATAGATAGATAGATAGATAGATAGATAGATAGATAGATAGATAGATAGATAGATAGATAGATAGATAGATAGACACAGCAGCCAATGAGACTGTTCCTACACAGCAGCGAATGAAGATGTTCCTACACAGCAGCCATTGAGGATGTTCCTACACAGCAGCCAATGAAAATGTTCCTACACAGCAGCCAGATTGTGACATCACAGGGATGCTCTGTGATGTCACAATCTGGCTGCTGTGTAGGACCATTTTCATTGGCTGCTGTGTAGGAACATCCTCAATGGCTGCTGTGTAGGAACATCTTCATGTGCAGGAACATCTTCATCGTCCAGGAAGGGTATAAAAGGGGGCCGCGCCGCCCTGAGAGTCACTAGATAGATAGATAGAGATAGAGACATATAGATAGATAGATAGATAGATAGATAGATAGATAGATAGATAGATAGATAGATAGATAGATAGATAGATAGATAGATAGATAGATAGATAGATAGATAGATAGATAGATAGACACAGCAGCCAATGAGACTGTTCCTACACAGCAGCCAATGAAGATGTTCCTACACAGCAGCCATTGAGGATGTTCCTACACAGCAGCCAATGAAAATGTTCCTACACAGCAGCCAGATTGTGCCATCACAGGGATGCTCTGTGATGTCACAATCTGGCTGCTGTGTCGGACCATTTTCATTGGCTGCTGTGTAGGAACATCCTCAATGGCTGCTGTGTAGGAACATCTTCATGTGCAGGAACATCTTCATCGTCCAGGAAGGGTATAAAAGGGGGCCGCGCCGCCCTGAGAGTCACTAGATAGATAGATAGAGATAGAGACATATAGATAGATAGATAGATAGATAGATAGATAGATAGATAGATAGATAGATAGATAGATAGATAGATAGATAGATAGATAGATAGATAGATAGATAGATAGATCGATAGACACAGCAGCCAATGAGACTGTTCCTACACAGCAGCCAGATTGTGACATGACAGGGATGCTCTGTGATGTCACAATCTGGCTGCTGTGTAGGACCATTTTCATTGGCTGCTGTGTAGGAACATCCTCAATGGCTGCTGTGTAGGAACATCTTCATGTGCAGGAACATCTTCATCGTCCAGGAAGGGTATAAAAGGGGGCCGCGCCGCCCTGAGAGTCACTAGATAGATAGATAGAGATAGAGACATATAGATAGATAGATAGATAGATAGATAGATAGATAGATAGATAGATAGATAGATAGATAGATAGATAGATAGATAGATAGATAGATAGATAGATAGATAGACACAGCAGCCAATGAGACTGTTCCTACACAGCAGCCAGATTGTGACATCACAGGGATGCTCTGTGATGTCACAATCTGGCTGCTGTGTAGGACCATTTTCATTGGCTGCTGTGTAGGAACATCCTCAATGGCTGCTGTGTAGGAACATCTTCATGTGCAGGAACATCTTCATCGTCCAGGAAGGGTATAAAAGGGGGCCGCGCCGCCCTGAGAGTCACTAGATAGATAGATAGAGATAGAGACATATAGATAGATAGATAGATAGATAGATAGATAGATAGATAGATAGATAGATAGATAGATAGATAGATAGATAGATAGATAGATAGATAGACACAGCAGCCAATGAGACTGTTCCTACACAGCAGCCAATGAAGATGTTCCTACACAGCAGCCATTGAGGATGTTCCTACACAGCAGCCAATGAAAATGTTCCTACACAGCAGCCAGATTGTGACATCTCAGGGATGCTCTGTGATGTCACAATCTGGCTGCTGTGTAGGACCATTTTCATTGGCTGCTGTGTAGGAACATCCTCAATGGCTGCTGTGTAGGAACATCTTCATGTGCAGGAACATCTTCATCGTCCAGGAAGGGTATAAAAGGGGGCCGCGCCGCCCTGAGAGTCACTAGATAGATAGATAGAGATAGAGATAGATAGATAGATAGATAGATAGATAGATAGATAGATAGATAGATAGATAGATAGATAGATAGATAGATAGATAGATAGATAGATAGATAGATAGATAGATAGATAGACACAGCAGCCAATGAGACTGTTCCTACACAGCAGCCAATGAAGATGTTCCTACACAGCAGCCAATGAAAATGTTTCTACACAGCAGCCAGATTGTGACATCACAGGGATGCTCTGTGATGTCACAATCTGGCTGCTGTGTAGGACCATTTTCATTGGCTGCTGTGTAGGAACATCCTCAATGGCTGCTGTGTAGGAACATCTTCATGTGCAGGAACACCTTCATCGTCCAGGAAGGGTATAAAAGGGGGCCGCGCCGCCCTGAGAGTCACTAGATAGATAGATAGAGATAGAGACATATAGATAGATAGATAGATAGATAGATAGATAGATAGATAGATAGATAGATAGATAGATAGATAGATAGATAGATAGATAGATAGATAGATAGATAGATAGACACAGCAGCCAATGAGACTGTTCCTACACAGCAGCCAATGAAGATGTTCCTACACAGCAGCCATTGAGGATGTTCCTACACAGCAGCCAATGAAAATGTTCCTACACAGCAGCCAGATTGTGACATCACAGGGATGCTCTGTGATGTCACAATCTGGCTGCTGTGTAGGACCATTTTCATTGGCTGCTGTGTAGGAACATCCTCAATGGCTGCTGTGTAGGAACATCTTCATGTGCAGGAACATCTTCATCGTCCAGGAAGGGTATAAAAGGGGGCCGCGCCGCCCTGAGAGTCACTAGATAGATAGATAGAGATAGAGATAGATAGATAGATAGATAGATAGATAGATAGATAGATAGATAGATAGATAGATAGATAGATAGATAGATAGATAGATAGATAGATAGATAGATAGATAGATAGATAGATAGACACAGCAGCCAATGAGACTGTTCCTACACAGCAGCCAATGAAGATGTTCCTACACAGCAGCCATTGAGGATGTTCCTACACAGCAGCCAATGAAAATGTTCCTACACAGCAGCCAGATTGTGACATCACAGGGATGCTCTGTGATGTCACAATCTGGCTGCTGTGTCGGACCATTTTCATTGGCTGCTGTGTAGGAACATCCTCAATGGCTGCTGTGTAGGAACATCTTCATCGTCCAGGAAGGGTATAAAAGGGGGCCGCGCCGCCCTGAGAGTCACTAGATAGATAGATAGAGATAGAGACATATAGATAGATAGATAGATAGATAGATAGATAGATAGATAGATAGATAGATAGATAGATAGATAGATAGATAGATAGATAGATAGATAGATAGATAGATAGATAGATAGATAGATAGATAGATAGATAGATAGATAGACACAGCAGCCAATGAGACTGTTCCTACACAGCAGCCAATGAAGATGTTCCTACACAGCAGCCATTGAGGATGTTCCTACACAGCAGCCAATGAAAATGTTCCTACACAGCAGCCAGATTGTGACATCTCAGGGATGCTCTGTGATGTCACAATCTGGCTGCTGTGTAGGACCATTTTCATTGGCTGCTGTGTAGGAACATCCTCAATGGCTGCTGTGTAGGAACATCTTCATGTGCAGGAACATCTTCATCGTCCAGGAAGGGTATAAAAGGGGGCCGCGCCGCCCTGAGAGTCACTAGATAGATAGATAGAGATAGAGACATATAGATAGATAGATAGATAGATAGATAGATAGATAGATAGATAGATAGATAGATAGATAGATAGATAGATAGATAGATAGATAGATAGATAGATAGATAGACACAGCAGCCAATGAGACTGTTCCTACACAGCAGCCAGATTGTGACATCACAGGGATGCTCTGTGATGTCACAATCTGGCTGCTGTGTAGGACCATTTTCATTGGCTGCTGTGTAGGAACATCCTCAATGGCTGCTGTGTAGGAACATCTTCATGTGCAGGAACATCTTCATCGTCCAGGAAGGGTATAAAAGGGGGCCGCGCCGCCCTGAGAGTCACTAGATAGATAGATAGAGATAGAGACATATAGATAGATAGATAGATAGATAGATAGATAGATAGATAGATAGATAGATAGATAGATAGATAGATAGATAGATAGATAGATAGATAGATAGATAGATAGATAGACACAGCAGCCAATGAGACTGTTCCTACACAGCAGCCAATGAAGATGTTCCTACACAGCAGCCAATGAAAATGTTCCTACACAGCAGCCAGATTGTGACATCACAGGGATGCTCTGTGATGTCACAATCTGGCTGCTGTGTAGGACCATTTTCATTGGCTGCTGTGTAGGAACATCCTCAATGGCTGCTGTGTAGGAACATCTTCATGTGCAGGAACATCTTCATCGTCCAGGAAGGGTATAAAAGGGGGCCGCGCCGCCCTGAGAGTCACTAGATAGATAGATAGAGATAGAGACATATAGATAGATAGATAGATAGATAGATAGATAGATAGATAGATAGATAGATAGATAGATAGATAGATAGATAGATAGATAGATAGATAGATAGATAGATAGACACAGCAGCCAATGAGACTGTTCCTACACAGCAGCCAATGAAGATGTTCCTACACAGCAGCCATTGAGGATGTTCCTACACAGCAGCCAATGAAAATGTTCCTACACAGCAGCCAGATTGTGACATCACAGGGATGCTCTGTGATGTCACAATCTGGCTGCTGTGTAGGACCATTTTCATTGGCTGCTGTGTAGGAACATCCTCAATGGCTGCTGTGTAGGAACATCTTCATGTGCAGGAACATCTTCATCGTCCAGGAAGGGTATAAAAGGGGGCCGCGCCGCCCTGAGAGTCACTAGATAGATAGATAGAGATAGAGACATATAGATAGATAGATAGATAGATAGATAGATAGATAGATAGATAGATAGATAGATAGATAGATAGATAGATAGATAGATAGATAGATAGATAGATAGATAGATAGATAGATAGATAGATAGATAGACACAGCAGCCAATGAGACTGTTCCTACACAGCAGCCAGATTGTGACATCACAGGGATGCTCTGTGATGTCACAATCTGGCTGCTGTGTAGGACCATTTTCATTGGCTGCTGTGTAGGAACATCCTCAATGGCTGCTGTGTAGGAACATCTTCATGTGCAGGAACATCTTCATCGTCCAGGAAGGGTATAAAAGGGGGCCGCGCCGCCCTGAGAGTCACTAGATAGATAGATAGAGATAGAGACATATAGATAGATAGATAGATAGATAGATAGATAGATAGATAGATAGATAGATAGATAGATAGATAGATAGATAGATAGATAGACACAGCAGCCAATGAGACTGTTCCTACACAGCAGCCAATGAAGATGTTCCTACACAGCAGCCATTGAGGATGTTCCTACACAGCAGCCAATGAAAATGTTCCTACACAGCAGCCAGATTGTGACATCACAGGGATGCTCTGTGATGTCACAATCTGGCTGCTGTGTAGGACCATTTTCATTGGCTGCTGTGTAGGAACATCCTCAATGGCTGCTGTGTAGGAACATCTTCATGTGCAGGAACATCTTCATCGTCCAGGAAGGGTATAAAAGGGGGCCGCGCCGCCCTGAGAGTCACTAGATAGATAGATAGAGATAGAGATAGATAGATAGATAGATAGATAGATAGATAGATAGATAGATAGATAGATAGATAGATAGATAGACACAGCAGCCAATGAGACTGTTTCTACACAGCAGCCAATGAAGATGTTCCTACACAGCAGCCAATGAAAATGTTCCTACACAGCAGCCAGATTGTGACATCACAGGGATGCTCTGTGATGTCACAATCTGGCTGCTGTGTAGGACCATTTTCATTGGCTGCTGTGTAGGAACATCCTCAATGGCTGCTGTGTAGGAACATCTTCATGTGCAGGAACATCTTCATCGTCCAGGAAGGGTATAAAAGGGGGCCGCGCCGCCCTGAGAGTCACTAGATAGATAGATAGAGATAGAGACATATAGATAGATAGATAGATAGATAGATAGATAGATAGATAGATAGATAGATAGATAGATAGATAGATAGATAGATAGATAGACACAGCAGCCAATGAGACTGTTCCTACACAGCAGCCAATGAAGATGTTCCTACACAGCAGCCATTGAGGATGTTCCTACACAGCAGCCAATGAAAATGTTCCTACACAGCAGCCAGATTGTGACATCACAGGGATGCTCTGTGATGTCACAATCTGGCTGCTGTGTAGGACCATTTTCATTGGCTGCTGTGTAGGAACATCCTCAATGGCTGCTGTGTAGGAACATCTTCATGTGCAGGAACATCTTCATCGTCCAGGAAGGGTATAAAAGGGGGCCGCGCCGCCCTGAGAGTCACTAGATAGATAGATAGAGATAGAGACATATAGATAGATAGATAGATAGATAGATAGATAGATAGATAGATAGATAGATAGATAGATAGATAGATAGATAGATAGATAGATAGATAGATAGATAGATAGATAGATAGATAGACACAGCAGCCAATGAGACTGTTCCTACACAGCAGCCAATGAAGATGTTCCTACACAGCAGCCATTGAGGATGTTCCTACACAGCAGCCAATGAAAATGTTCCTACACAACAGCCAGATTGTGACATCACAGGGATGCTCTGTGATGTCACAATCTGGCTGCTGTGTAGGACCATTTTCATTGGCTGCTGTGTAGGAACATCCTCAATGGCTGCTGTGTAGGAACATCTTCATGTGCAGGAACATCTTCATCGTCCAGGAAGGGTATAAAAGGGGGCCGCGCCGCCCTGAGAGTCACTAGATAGATAGATAGAGATAGAGACATATAGATAGATAGATAGATAGATAGATAGATAGATAGATAGATAGATAGATAGATAGATAGATAGATAGATAGATAGATAGATAGATAGATAGATAGATAGATAGACACAGCAGCCAATGAGACTGTTCCTACACAGCAGCCAATGAAGATGTTCCTACACAGCAGCCATTGAGGATGTTCCTACACAGCAGCCAATGAAAATGTTCCTACACAGCAGCCAGATTGTGACATCACAGGGATGCTCTGTGATGTCACAATCTGGCTGCTGTGTAGGACCATTTTCATTGGCTGCTGTGTAGGAACATCCTCAATGGCTGCTGTGTAGGAACATCTTCATGTGCAGGAACATCTTCATCGTCCAGGAAGGGTATAAAAGGGGGCCGCGCTGCCCTGAGAGTCACTAGATAGATAGATAGAGATAGAGATAGATAGATAGATAGATAGATAGATAGATAGATAGATAGATAGATAGATAGATAGATAGATAGATAGATAGATAGATAGATAGATAGACACAGCAGCCAATGAGACTGTTTCTACACAGCAGCCAATGAAGATGTTCCTACACAGCAGCCAATGAAAATGTTCCTACACAGCAGCCAGATTGTGACATCACAGGGATGCTCTGTGATGTCACAATCTGGCTGCTGTGTAGGACCATTTTCATTGGCTGCTGTGTAGGAACATCCTCAATGGCTGCTGTGTAGGAACATCTTCATGTGCAGGAACATCTTCATCGTCCAGGAAGGGTATAAAAGGGGGCCGCGCCGCCCTGAGAGTCACTAGATAGATAGATAGAGATAGAGACATATAGATAGATAGATAGATAGATAGATAGATAGATAGATAGATAGATAGATAGATAGATAGATAGATAGATAGATAGATAGATAGATAGATAGATAGATAGACACAGCAGCCAATGAGACTGTTCCTACACAGCAGCCAATGAAGATGTTCCTACACAGCAGCCATTGAGGATGTTCCTACACAGCAGCCAATGAAAATGTTCCTACACAGCAGCCAGATTGTGACATCACAGGGATGCTCTGTGATGTCACAATCTGGCTGCTGTGTAGGACCATTTTCATTGGCTGCTGTGTAGGAACATCCTCAATGGCTGCTGTGTAGGAACATCTTCATGTGCAGGAACATCTTCATCGTCCAGGAAGGGTATAAAAGGGGGCCGCGCCGCCCTGAGAGTCACTAGATAGATAGATAGAGATAGAGACATATAGATAGATAGATAGATAGATAGATAGATAGATAGATAGATAGATAGATAGATAGATAGATAGATAGATAGATAGATAGATAGATAGATAGACACAGCAGCCAATGAGACTGTTCCTACACAGCAGCCAATGAAGATGTTCCTACACAGCAGCCATTGAGGATGTTCCTACACAGCAGCCAATGAAAATGTTCCTACACAACAGCCAGATTGTGACATCACAGGGATGCTCTGTGATGTCACAATCTGGCTGCTGTGTAGGACCATTTTCATTGGCTGCTGTGTAGGAACATCCTCAATGGCTGCTGTGTAGGAACATCTTCATGTGCAGGAACATCTTCATCGTCCAGGAAGGGTATAAAAGGGGGCCGCGCCGCCCTGAGAGTCACTAGATAGATAGATAGAGATAGAGATAGATAGATAGATAGATAGATAGATAGATAGATAGATAGATAGATAGATAGATAGATAGATAGATAGATAGATAGATAGATAGATAGATAGATAGATAGACACAGCAGCCAATGAGACTGTTCCTACACAGCAGCCAATGAAGATGTTCCTACACAGCAGCCAATGAAAATGTTCCTACACAGCAGCCAGATTGTGACATCACAGGGATGCTCTGTGATGTCACAATCTGGCTGCTGTGTAGGACCATTTTCATTGGCTGCTGTGTAGGAACATCCTCAATGGCTGCTGTGTAGGAACATCTTCATGTGCAGGAACATCTTCATCGTCCAGGAAGGGTATAAAAGGGGGCCGCGCCGCCCTGAGAGTCACTAGATAGAAAGATAGAGATAGAGACATATAGATAGATAGATAGATAGATAGATAGATAGATAGATAGATAGATAGATAGATAGATAGATAGATAGATAGATAGATAGATAGATAGATAGATAGATAGACACAGCAGCCAATGAGACTGTTCCTACACAGCAGCCAATGAAGATGTTCCTACACAGCAGCCATTGAGGATGTTCCTACACAGCAGCCAATGAAAATGTTCCTACACAGCAGCCAGATTGTGACATCACAGGGATGCTCTGTGATGTCACAATCTGGCTGCTGTGTAGGACCATTTTCATTGGCTGCTGTGTAGGAACATCCTCAATGGCTGCTGTGTAGGAACATCTTCATGTGCAGGAACATCTTCATCGTCCAGGAAGGGTATAAAAGGGGGCCGCGCCGCCCTGAGAGTCACTAGATAGATAGATAGAGATAGAGACATATAGATAGATAGATAGATAGATAGATAGATAGATAGATAGATAGATAGATAGATAGATAGATAGATAGATAGACACAGCAGCCAATGAGACTGTTCCTACACAGCAGCCAATGAAGATGTTCCTACACAGCAGCCATTGAGGATGTTCCTACACAGCAGCCAATGAAAATGTTCCTACACAGCAGCCAGATTGTGACATCACAGGGATGCTCTGTGATGTCACAATCTGGCTGCTGTGTAGGACCATTTTCATTGGCTGCTGTGTAGGAACATCCTCAATGGCTGCTGTGTAGGAACATCTTCATGTGCAGGAACATCTTCATCGTCCAGGAAGGGTATAAAAGGGGGCCGCGCCGCCCTGAGAGTCACTAGATAGATAGATAGAGATAGAGATAGATAGATAGATAGATAGATAGATAGATAGATAGATAGATAGATAGATAGATAGATAGATAGATAGATAGATAGATAGATAGATAGATAGACACAGCAGCCAATGAGACTGTTCCTACACAGCAGCCAATGAAGATGTTCCTACACAGCAGCCAATGAAAATGTTCCTACACAGCAGCCAGATTGTGACATCACAGGGATGCTCTGTGATGTCACAATCTGGCTGCTGTGTAGGACCATTTTCATTGGCTGCTGTGTAGGAACATCCTCAATGGCTGCTGTGTAGGAACATCTTCATGTGCAGGAACATCTTCATCGTCCAGGAAGGGTATAAAAGGGGGCCGCGCCGCCCTGAGAGTCACTAGATAGAAAGATAGAGATAGAGACATATAGATAGATAGATAGATAGATAGATAGATAGATAGATAGATAGATAGATAGATAGATAGATAGATAGATAGATAGATAGATAGACACAGCAGCCAATGAGACTGTTCCTACACAGCAGCCAATGAAGATGTTCCTACACAGCAGCCATTGAGGATGTTCCTACACAGCAGCCAATGAAAATGTTCCTACACAGCAGCCAGATTGTGACATCACAGGGATGCTCTGTGATGTCACAATCTGGCTGCTGTGTAGGACCATTTTCATTGGCTGCTGTGTAGGAACATCCTCAATGGCTGCTGTGTAGGAACATCTTCATGTGCAGGAACATCTTCATCGTCCAGGAAGGGTATAAAAGGGGGCCGCGCCGCCCTGAGAGTCACTAGATAGATAGATAGAGATAGAGACATATAGATAGATAGATAGATAGATAGATAGATAGATAGATAGATAGATAGATAGATAGATAGATAGATAGACACAGCAGCCAATGAGACTGTTCCTACACAGCAGCCAATGAAGATGTTCCTACACAGCAGCCATTGAGGATGTTCCTACACAGCAGCCAATGAAAATGTTCCTACACAGCAGCCAGATTGTGACATCACAGGGATGCTCTGTGATGTCACAATCTGGCTGCTGTGTAGGACCATTTTCATTGGCTGCTGTGTAGGAACATCCTCAATGGCTGCTGTGTAGGAACATCTTCATGTGCAGGAACATCTTCATCGTCCAGGAAGGGTATAAAAGGGGGCCGCGCCGCCCTGAGAGTCACTAGATAGATAGATAGAGATAGAGACATATAGATAGATAGATAGATAGATAGATAGATAGATAGATAGATAGATAGATAGATAGATAGATAGATAGATAGATAGATAGATAGATAGATAGATAGATAGATAGATAGATAGATAGATAGATAGATAGATAGATAGACACAGCAGCCAATGAGACTGTTCCTACACAGCAGCCAGATTGTGACATCACAGGGATGCTCTGTGATGTCACAATCTGGCTGCTGTGTAGGACCATTTTCATTGGCTGCTGTGTAGGAACATCCTCAATGGCTGCTGTGTAGGAACATCTTCATGTGCAGGAACATCTTCATCGTCCAGGAAGGGTATAAAAGGGGGCCGCGCCGCCCTGAGAGTCACTAGATAGATAGATAGAGATAGAGACATATAGATAGATAGATAGATAGATAGATAGATAGATAGATAGATAGATAGATAGATAGATAGATAGATAGATAGATAGATAGACACAGCAGCCAATGAGACTGTTCCTACACAGCAGCCAATGAAGATGTTCCTACACAGCAGCCATTGAGGATGTTCCTACACAGCAGCCAATGAAAATGTTCCTACACAGCAGCCAGATTGTGACATCACAGGGATGCTCTGTGATGTCACAATCTGGCTGCTGTGTAGGACCATTTTCATTGGCTGCTGTGTAGGAACATCCTCAATGGCTGCTGTGTAGGAACATCTTCATGTGCAGGAACATCTTCATCGTCCAGGAAGGGTATAAAAGGGGGCCGCGCCGCCCTGAGAGTCACTAGATAGATAGATAGAGATAGAGATAGATAGATAGATAGATAGATAGATAGATAGATAGATAGATAGATAGACACAGCAGCCAATGAGACTGTTTCTACACAGCAGCCAATGAAGATGTTCCTACACAGCAGCCAATGAAAATGTTCCTACACAGCAGCCAGATTGTGACATCACAGGGATGCTCTGTGATGTCACAATCTGGCTGCTGTGTAGGACCATTTTCATTGGCTGCTGTGTAGGAACATCCTCAATGGCTGCTGTGTAGGAACATCTTCATGTGCAGGAACATCTTCATCGTCCAGGAAGGGTATAAAAGGGGGCCGCGCCGCCCTGAGAGTCACTAGATAGATAGATAGAGATAGAGACATATAGATAGATAGATAGATAGATAGATAGATAGATAGATAGATAGATAGATAGATAGATAGATAGATAGATAGATAGATAGATAGATAGATAGATAGATAGACACAGCAGCCAATGAGACTGTTCCTACACAGCAGCCAATGAAGATGTTCCTACACAGCAGCCATTGAGGATGTTCCTACACAGCAGCCAATGAAAATGTTCCTACACAGCAGCCAGATTGTGACATCACAGGGATGCTCTGTGATGTCACAATCTGGCTGCTGTGTAGGACCATTTTCATTGGCTGCTGTGTAGGAACATCCTCAATGGCTGCTGTGTAGGAACATCTTCATGTGCAGGAACATCTTCATCGTCCAGGAAGGGTATAAAAGGGGGCCGCGCCGCCCTGAGAGTCACTAGATAGATAGATAGAGATAGAGACATATAGATAGATAGATAGATAGATAGATAGATAGATAGATAGATAGATAGATAGATAGATAGATAGATAGATAGATAGATAGATAGATAGATAGATAGATAGATAGATAGATAGATAGATAGATAGATAGACACAGCAGCCAATGAGACTGTTCCTACACAGCAGCCAATGAAGATGTTCCTACACAGCAGCCATTGAGGATGTTCCTACACAGCAGCCAATGAAAATGTTCCTACACAACAGCCAGATTGTGACATCACAGGGATGCTCTGTGATGTCACAATCTGGCTGCTGTGTAGGACCATTTTCATTGGCTGCTGTGTAGGAACATCCTCAATGGCTGCTGTGTAGGAACATCTTCATGTGCAGGAACATCTTCATCGTCCAGGAAGGGTATAAAAGGGGGCCGCGCCGCCCTGAGAGTCACTAGATAGATAGATAGAGATAGAGACATATAGATAGATAGATAGATAGATAGATAGATAGATAGATAGATAGATAGATAGATAGATAGATAGATAGATAGATAGACACAGCAGCCAATGAGACTGTTCCTACACAGCAGCCAATGAAGATGTTCCTACACAGCAGCCATTGAGGATGTTCCTACACAGCAGCCAATGAAAATGTTCCTACACAGCAGCCAGATTGTGACATCACAGGGATGCTCTGTGATGTCACAATCTGGCTGCTGTGTAGGACCATTTTCATTGGCTGCTGTGTAGGAACATCCTCAATGGCTGCTGTGTAGGAACATCTTCATGTGCAGGAACATCTTCATCGTCCAGGAAGGGTATAAAAGGGGGCCGCGCTGCCCTGAGAGTCACTAGATAGATAGATAGAGATAGAGATAGATAGATAGATAGATAGATAGATAGATAGATAGATAGATAGATAGATAGATAGATAGATAGATAGATAGATAGATAGATAGATAGATAGATAGATAGATAGATAGATAGATAGACACAGCAGCCAATGAGACTGTTTCTACACAGCAGCCAATGAAGATGTTCCTACACAGCAGCCAATGAAAATGTTCCTACACAGCAGCCAGATTGTGACATCACAGGGATGCTCTGTGATGTCACAATCTGGCTGCTGTGTAGGACCATTTTCATTGGCTGCTGTGTAGGAACATCCTCAATGGCTGCTGTGTAGGAACATCTTCATGTGCAGGAACATCTTCATCGTCCAGGAAGGGTATAAAAGGGGGCCGCGCCGCCCTGAGAGTCACTAGATAGATAGATAGAGATAGAGACATATAGATAGATAGATAGATAGATAGATAGATAGATAGATAGATAGATAGATAGATAGATAGATAGATAGATAGATAGATAGATAGATAGATAGATAGATAGACACAGCAGCCAATGAGACTGTTCCTACACAGCAGCCAATGAAGATGTTCCTACACAGCAGCCATTGAGGATGTTCCTACACAGCAGCCAATGAAAATGTTCCTACACAGCAGCCAGATTGTGACATCACAGGGATGCTCTGTGATGTCACAATCTGGCTGCTGTGTAGGACCATTTTCATTGGCTGCTGTGTAGGAACATCCTCAATGGCTGCTGTGTAGGAACATCTTCATGTGCAGGAACATCTTCATCGTCCAGGAAGGGTATAAAAGGGGGCCGCGCCGCCCTGAGAGTCACTAGATAGATAGATAGAGATAGAGACATATAGATAGATAGATAGATAGATAGATAGATAGATAGATAGATAGATAGATAGATAGATAGATAGATAGATAGATAGATAGATAGACACAGCAGCCAATGAGACTGTTCCTACACAGCAGCCAATGAAGATGTTCCTACACAGCAGCCATTGAGGATGTTCCTACACAGCAGCCAATGAAAATGTTCCTACACAACAGCCAGATTGTGACATCACAGGGATGCTCTGTGATGTCACAATCTGGCTGCTGTGTAGGACCATTTTCATTGGCTGCTGTGTAGGAACATCCTCAATGGCTGCTGTGTAGGAACATCTTCATGTGCAGGAACATCTTCATCGTCCAGGAAGGGTATAAAAGGGGGCCGCGCCGCCCTGAGAGTCACTAGATAGATAGATAGAGATAGAGATAGATAGATAGATAGATAGATAGATAGATAGATAGATAGATAGATAGATAGATAGATAGATAGATAGATAGATAGATAGATAGATAGATAGATAGATAGATAGATAGATAGACACAGCAGCCAATGAGACTGTTCCTACACAGCAGCCAATGAAGATGTTCCTACACAGCAGCCAATGAAAATGTTCCTACACAGCAGCCAGATTGTGACATCACAGGGATGCTCTGTGATGTCACAATCTGGCTGCTGTGTAGGACCATTTTCATTGGCTGCTGTGTAGGAACATCCTCAATGGCTGCTGTGTAGGAACATCTTCATGTGCAGGAACATCTTCATCGTCCAGGAAGGGTATAAAAGGGGGCCGCGCCGCCCTGAGAGTCACTAGATAGAAAGATAGAGATAGAGACATATAGATAGATAGATAGATAGATAGATAGATAGATAGATAGATAGATAGATAGATAGATAGATAGATAGATAGATAGACACAGCAGCCAATGAGACTGTTCCTACACAGCAGCCAATGAAGATGTTCCTACACAGCAGCCATTGAGGATGTTCCTACACAGCAGCCAATGAAAATGTTCCTACACAGCAGCCAGATTGTGACATCACAGGGATGCTCTGTGATGTCACAATCTGGCTGCTGTGTAGGACCATTTTCATTGGCTGCTGTGTAGGAACATCCTCAATGGCTGCTGTGTAGGAACATCTTCATGTGCAGGAACATCTTCATCGTCCAGGAAGGGTATAAAAGGGGGCCGCGCCGCCCTGAGATTCACTAGATAGATAGATAGAGATAGAGACATATAGATAGATAGATAGATAGATAGATAGATAGATAGATAGATAGATAGATAGATAGATAGATAGATAGATAGACACAGCAGCCAATGAGACTGTTCCTACACAGCAGCCAATGAAGATGTTCCTACACAGCAGCCATTGAGGATGTTCCTACACAGCAGCCAATGAAAATGTTCCTACACAGCAGCCAGATTGTGACATCACAGGGATGCTCTGTGATGTCACAATCTGGCTGCTGTGTAGGACCATTTTCATTGGCTGCTGTGTAGGAACATCCTCAATGGCTGCTGTGTAGGAACATCTTCATGTGCAGGAACATCTTCATCGTCCAGGAAGGGTATAAAAGGGGGCCGCGCCGCCCTGAGAGTCACTAGATAGATAGATAGAGATAGAGATAGATAGATAGATAGATAGATAGATAGATAGATAGATAGATAGATAGATAGATAGATAGATAGATAGACACAGCAGCCAATGAGACTGTTCCTACACAGCAGCCAATGAAGATGTTCCTACACAGCAGCCAATGAAAATGTTCCTACACAGCAGCCAGATTGTGACATCACAGGGATGCTCTGTGATGTCACAATCTGGCTGCTGTGTAGGACCATTTTCATTGGCTGCTGTGTAGGAACATCCTCAATGGCTGCTGTGTAGGAACATCTTCATGTGCAGGAACATCTTCATCGTCCAGGAAGGGTATAAAAGGGGGCCGCGCCGCCCTGAGAGTCACTAGATAGAAAGATAGAGATAGAGACATATAGATAGATAGATAGATAGATAGATAGATAGATAGATAGATAGATAGATAGATAGATAGATAGATAGATAGATAGATAGATAGATAGACACAGCAGCCAATGAGACTGTTCCTACACAGCAGCCAATGAAGATGTTCCTACACAGCAGCCATTGAGGATGTTCCTACACAGCAGCCAATGAAAATGTTCCTACACAGCAGCCAGATTGTGACATCACAGGGATGCTCTGTGATGTCACAATCTGGCTGCTGTGTAGGACCATTTTCATTGGCTGCTGTGTAGGAACATCCTCAATGGCTGCTGTGTAGGAACATCTTCATGTGCAGGAACATCTTCATCGTCCAGGAAGGGTATAAAAGGGGGCCGCGCCGCCCTGAGAGTCACTAGATAGATAGATAGAGATAGAGACATATAGATAGATAGATAGATAGATAGATAGATAGATAGATAGATAGATAGATAGATAGATAGATAGATAGATAGATAGATAGATAGATAGACACAGCAGCCAATGAGACTGTTCCTACACAGCAGCCAATGAAGATGTTCCTACACAGCAGCCATTGAGGATGTTCCTACACAGCAGCCAATGAAAATGTTCCTACACAGCAGCCAGATTGTGACATCACAGGGATGCTCTGTGATGTCACAATCTGGCTGCTGTGTAGGACCATTTTCATTGGCTGCTGTGTAGGAACATCCTCAATGGCTGCTGTGTAGGAACATCTTCATGTGCAGGAACATCTTCATCGTCCAGGAAGGGTATAAAAGGGGGCCGCGCCGCCCTGAGAGTCACTAGATAGATAGATAGAGATAGAGACATATAGATAGATAGATAGATAGATAGATAGATAGATAGATAGATAGATAGATAGATAGATAGATAGATAGATAGATAGATAGATAGATAGATAGATAGATAGACACAGCAGCCAATGAGACTGTTCCTACACAGCAGCCAATGAAGATGTTCCTACACAGCAGCCATTGAGGATGTTCCTACACAGCAGCCAATGAAAATGTTCCTACACAGCAGCCAGATTGTGACATCACAGGGATGCTCTGTGATGTCACAATCTGGCTGCTGTGTAGGAACATTTTCATTGGCTGCTGTGTAGGAACATCCTCAATGGCTGCTGTGTAGGAACATCTTCATTGGCTGCTGTGTAGGAACAGTCTCATTGGCTGCTGTGTCTATCTATCTATCTATCTATCTATCTATCTATCTATCTATCTATCTATCTATCTATCTATCTATCTATCTATATATATGTCTCTATCTCTATCTATCTATCTAGTGACTCTCAGGGCGGCGCGGCCCCCTTTTATACCCTTCCTGGACGATGAAGATGTTCCTGCACATGAAGATGTTCCTACACAGCAGCCATTGAGGATGTTCCTACACAGCAGCCAATGAAAATGGTCCTACACAGCAGCCAGATTGTGACATCACAGGGATGCTCTGTGATGTCACAATCTGGCTGCTGTGTAGGACCATTTTCATTGGCTGCTGTGTAGGAACATCCTCAATGGCTGCTGTGTAGGAACATCTTCATGTGCAGGAACATCTTCATCGTCCAGGAAGGGTATAAAAGGGGGCCGCGCCGCCCTGAGAGTCACTAGATAGATAGATAGAGATAGAGATAGATAGATAGATAGATAGATAGATAGATAGATAGATAGATAGATTGATAGATAGATAGATAGATAGATAGATAGATAGATAGATAGATAGATAGATAGACACAGCAGCCAATGAGACTGTTCCTACACAGCAGCCAATGAAGATGTTCCTACACAGCAGCCATTGAGGATGTTCCTACACAGCAGCCAATGAAAATGTTCCTACACAGCAGCCATATTGTGCCATCACAGGGATGCTCTGTGATGTCACAATCTGGCTGCTGTGTCGGACCATTTTCATTGGCTGCTGTGTAGGAACATCCTCAATGGCTGCTGTGTAGGAACATCTTCATGTGCAGGAACATCTTCATCGTCCAGGAAGGGTATAAAAGGGGGCCGCGCCGCCCTGAGAGTCACTAGATAGATAGATAGAGATAGAGACATATAGATAGATAGATAGATAGATAGATAGATAGATAGATAGATAGATAGATAGATAGATAGATAGATAGATAGATAGATAGATAGATAGATAGATAGACACAGCAGCCAATGAGACTGTTCCTACACAGCAGCCAATGAAGATGTTCCTACACAGCAGCCATTGAGGATGTTCCTACACAGCAGCCAATGAAAATGTTCCTACACAGCAGCCAGATTGTGACATCACAGGGATGCTCTGTGATGTCACAATCTGGCTGCTGTGTAGGAACATTTTCATTGGCTGCTGTGTAGGAACATCCTCAATGGCTGCTGTGTAGGAACATCTTCATGTGCAGGAACATCTTCATCGTCCAGGAAGGGTATAAAAGGGGGCCGCGCCGCCCTGAGAGTCACTAGATAGATAGATAGAGATAGAGACATATAGATAGATAGATAGATAG